>NC_039260.1:18363424-18373424 GCF_003368295.1 Carassius auratus | reverse complement strand
ACTTATTTGTCACGATAACTTAAATGACTTTGAAAGGGTGTGTTTTATTGGGCTAAGTTTTAATATTCATAACTAAAGCATTACTTGGATATTTAGATACCTCTTCTAGATTTTGTATTATTTATTAATGTTTTGTAAAAGAGGATACATGGTATTTTGCTATGTCCCTTGCACTCTTCATTCAATTTGAATGATAGAAGAATATTGTCGAATCATAATAATAATAAAAAAGGTTATC
Source organism: Carassius auratus (assembly GCF_003368295.1). Lineage (NCBI taxonomy): Eukaryota > Metazoa > Chordata > Actinopteri > Cypriniformes > Cyprinidae > Carassius > Carassius auratus. Next base: position 18,373,186 of record NC_039260.1, on the reverse strand, counting down.
CTATTAATATTTGTTAAATAGGAGATTACTCAATTTGAGTGTATTGTTCATCTGATAATAAAAAACGTATTTTTATGTTATAAAAAAGAAGAGTTTCCAAAGAAGCCCATCCACTTTAGTGACATCAGGACAACAGATGTTTTTTTGTCTTTTCAGTGGCGGGAATTGCAACGACTGAGACGAGTAATTTGGTGTTTTTTGACAAAATTTTCTTCAACTGAGTTTGCTTACTTACTTTGCCAAAGCTTAACATGTCCACCCTGTTGGCATACAATATGCCAGGAGTGATTAGAAAACAGTATTTTCAAAATATGTAGATTTAAATATACAAAATTCTCTTCAACAACCAGGCAAAATATTTAGCAAGTCACAGTTTTCTGTAAGCTAATATGCTAACCTGTCCACCCTGTCGTTGTTCCAAAATGTCCACCCTGTCGTCCACTTAGACTCGATAGACATAGCATTCATTTGTAGTTAATATTGCTAAAAACTAAAATTATAATATATATATCAATGTGATTGAGGATGTCATTTTATTATTTATTATTATTATTATTATTATTATTATTATTATTTTCTGAAGTTGAATAAATGTTTCAGTGTCATATTTTGTCATGCTTTGTGTGTTGAGTCCAATAATATTTTTTACATTAATATTTTAAATAATAATTAAATCATATCTATTAAATAATAATCCACTGTGTCCAATAGCCAGGTGTGGGGGCAATAACATGCAAACAAATATCACAGTTTTCTCCAAATAAAAAAAAAAAAATTGTGCGAATTGTGCAAGTTTCTTTAAAAACACATGGCTTACATAATTTTTGTGTTTATATTTTGAAAGCAATCAAATAACGTTGTTTAGGAAAGGGACCTTATACTTTTCAGAAAATATAATTTGCTTCAAAGTTTTGCAATAAATTCGTATTTAACAGTATTATAAATGCCCATGACAGGGTGGAAATAGCTTATGGCTTATGCTTCATAATTATCTTTAAAAAAATGTGTGGGAGCTCAGCTAATATGTTTCTATAGTACTTGAGTGTCTACCATTTATGACATGACATAAAGCGAATGGGAAATGAGTATTGTGAGGGCTGAAAGACACTTTATGGTGATATTGAAAAAAAAAAAAAACATACATATAACGTGTAAATGCAAGCAGTCTAAACAAGTGTAACAGTCTGACTTCTGCTTTCTACCTCTCACAGAGTTTAGCATAATTTGAAAAAGAAGCAGGTGCATGTGCTAGTCTGAGAGACATTCTTGACTGAATGCCAGAAGTTTAAAGAGGTCTCTGAAAAGTCCTTCAGCATAACTGAACAGACAGAATTCTTGAACATCTTGAGACTTTCTTCCTTTCTTTCTTTCTTTCTTTCTTTCTTTCTTTCTTTCTTTCTTTCTTTCTTTCTTTCTTTCTTTCTTTCAAATAGCAATGTTTAGTTTACATGAATAATTGTTATACTTATATTTTAATTAATATCTAAATTGATTTAAATTAATTACATAAATGGTGATACATTTATTTAAAATAATAGCAATTAATCAAATATATAAATATTTTAAAGGGGTCATCGGATGCCCATTTTCCACAAGTTAATATGATTCTTTAGGGTCCTAATAAAAAGGCTATAACTAACTTTGGTTAAACTTTCTCAATTGTAGTGTAGTGCAAAAAAATAAAAAAAACAAAAACAAAAAAAACTCCCTTTTGACACTGTCAAAAACTGCTCTGGTTTTAAGCACACTGTTCCAGTCCATGTTGCTTTAAATGCTAATGAGCTCTGCTCACCCCGCCCCTCCCTTCTGACTAGCAGACTGTCAACTTCAGTTGTGAAACCGGCTAACTAGCACATTATTAGGAAAGGCAAAGATTAATACAAAAAACCTTCTACTCCTTTCTTTTGTAGATGAAGCTGGATCATGAATGATTTGAGTGAACTTAAATTAATTTTGACAGATCGGGGATCGGAAACAACTGCTATGTTCATTATTATATCCAACAACATCTCAATTGCTTAGGAGACATTCTTGTCTTCCCCTGCTCTGCAGTCGAATCAATGGCAGACAGCTCACAGCTCACTCATGGCGAGTCTAAGGTAAGAAGGCCTTGTCAATCAACTATGTTGGGAGGGGCCTGAGTAAAACTATTTCATTCTGACAGGAATATCAATATAGCCTGATTTGAGAAAGGGGATTTTAAAATAGGGATAAAAAAACAAGAAGAAGAAAAAAAAAAAAAAAACTGGGTTGATTTTTATCATTATAGGGTGGATGTTTACACACACTTTCAACACACATTTATTTTCAAACAAACAACAAAAGTAAATTTTGCATCCGATGACCCCATTAAAGGGATACTCCACCCCAAAATAAAATTGAATTGTCACTAATCACTTACCCCCATTTCACTCAAAACCCTTAAAAGCTTTGTTCGTCTTCGGAACACAATATAAGATAATTTGGATGAAAACCGGGAGGCTCGTGACTGTCCCATTGACTGCCTAGTAAATTATACTATCAAGGTCCAGAAAAGACATTGTCAGAATAGTTAATCTGCCATCAGTGGTTCAACCGTAACATTATGAAGTGACAAGAATACTTTTTTTAATGCAAAGAAAACAAAAATAACAACTTTATTCAACAATTTGTCTCCTCTGTGTCTCTCCACATCACTGTAGTGCCATGTTGGAGAATATCCGTTGAATGCAAGCAGCTTACGCTCAAATACAAAAAAATATTTGCATAATTTCATAATGTTATGGTTTAATCAGTTTGGACTATTCTGACGATGTCTTTCATACTTTTATGGACTTTGACAGTGTAATTTACATGGCGGTTAATGGGACATTCACAAGTCTCCCAGTTTTCATCCAAAATATCCTACATTATGTTCAGAAGATGAATAAAGCTTTTAATGATTTTAAATAATGTTATTGTGAAAGGCGCTACAAATTATTTTTAGCTGAGATATTAACATAGGATAAAACATGTTCAACTTTTTTTTTTTTTTTAGATATAATTGTAATAATTTGCCTTGGCTTCAGTACATGTGACAAAATAAAAGCTAATTAAACCTAATACATTTTGGTTAAAATTTAACCAGATAAGTTGAAGTCCTTAAATAATCATGCATTATATTTTTCTCATACAATGTAAATACACTCACCTAAAGGATTATTAGGAACACCAGACTAATACTGTGTTTGACCCCCTTTCGTCTCTCCAGAACTACCTTAATTCTACGTGGCATTGATTCAACAAGGTGCTGAGAACATTGTTTAGAAATGTTGGCCCATATTGATAGGATAGCATCTTGCAGTTGATGGAGATTTGTGGGATGCACATCCAGGGCACGAAGCTCCCGTTCCACCAAATCCAAAATATGCTCTATTGGGATGAAATCTGGTGACTGTGGGGGCCATTTTAGTACAGTGAACACATTGTCATGTTCATGAAACCAATTTGAAATGATTCGAGCTTTGTGACATGGTGCATTATGCTGCTGGAAGTAGTCATCAGAGGATGGGTACATGGTGATCATAAAGGGATGGACATGGTCAGAAACAATGCTCAGGTAGGCCGTGGCATTTAAACGATGCCCAATTGCCACTAAGGGGCCTAAAGTGTGCCAAGAAAACATCCCCCACACCATTACACCACCACCACCAGCCTGCACAGTAGTTACAAGGCATGATGGATCCATGTTCTCATTCTGTTTACGCCAAATTTTGACTCTACCATCTGAATGTCTCAACAGAAATCGAGACTCATCAGACCAGGCAACATTTTTCCAGTCTTCAACTGTCCAATTTTGGTGAGCTCATGCAAATTGTAGCCTCTTTTTACCTATTTGTAGTGGAGTTGAGTGGTACCCGGTGGGGTCTTCTGCTGTAGTAGCCCATCCGCCTCAAGGTTGTGTGTGTTGTGGCTTCACAAATGCTTTGCTGCATACCTCGGTTGTAACGAGTGGTTATTTCAGTCAAAGTTGCTCTTCTATCAGCTTGAATCAGTCGGCCCATTCACCTCTGACCTCTCTGAGCATTAACAAGCCATTTTCGCCCACAGGACTGCCGCATACTAGATGTTTTTCCTTTTTCACACCATTCTTTGTAAACCCTAGAAATGGTTGTGCATGAAAATCCCAGTAACTGAGCAGATTGTGAAATACTCAGACCGGCCCGTCTGGCACCAAAAACCATGCCACGCTCAGAATTGCTTAAAACACCTTTCTTTCCCATTCTGACATTCAGTTTGGAGTTCAGGAGATTGTTTTGACCAGGACCACATCCCTAAATGCATTGAAGCAACTGCCATGTGATTGGTTGATTAGATAATTGCATTAATGAGAAATTGAACAGGCGTTCCTAATTATCCTTTAGGTGAGTGTATATCATCATATTTTGGGCTCCTCAACATTAAATCTGTTTGTTAATTAAACAGTTTGGTTAATTTGATTACTTATTCAGGTACCAATAAGAGTGCAGTACATGCAGCTCCATTTGACCACATTTCGCCAGAAACCTACACAGAAAATGTCAAAAAGGGGGGCAAGCTTTTCAGGACAGCTGATCAATACCACTTTCAGGAAATGTGTGTGTGTGAGTGAATTATGATCTCTGTACATCACACTCTGTCAGTGCCTAATGCACCCTGACACCCACACATCCATACTGATCTCTTTATCAGTGCAAGAGAGACAGAAAGAGAGGATTGTGGGTTTTTCTCGAGAGAATTGAGGCTCTATTGTGGGTTTAAATCGACGTTGTTCAGACCCCTGAGAGTTTTTTAACCCCGCACACAAAGTGGCTCTCATTAGCATATGAACGGGAGGGTGGCAGGGTCTTTTTATGGACTGTTTGCAAAGATCCCAGCCCCCCCTCCTTGCCCGTCTCTGAACACTGGCCTGCTGGCACTCGCATGGCTCTGTATGGGAATGTGCCCCAGTAGCATTCACACAACCATATTTGTTCACTATAACGTTTCCTCCTCTTAGCAGCAGAACTGTCATTCTTCTCTGTGTGTGTAGGAGGTGAAGGTTTAATATGTTTTGTTTTGTAAGAGGTCAGAGTGTAACACGTAAAGGTCTTGTCTTTGCTAGGGACATCTGGTTGCTAGGTGAATAGAACTGCAGCTAGAAACAGCTGTCTGCTGGTTTAACCTGTAACGGCTCCAGGACTAGATGCAAGTTCAAACATTCATGCATCAAAAGACCTGATATTTATGTTCCTTATGTTAAACCACAGTATCACTTATACGCCCTAGTGCTTAAAAAGGGAGAAATGGGAATTTAAACCCATTACACCAATTATATATCTGTTTCAAAACGGGTTGAGTTGCTTTCCTAGACAATGTGATATTTGGATGTGAAAGTTTTTGTTTTTTTAATCTTTATTGGAAATAAAATGTTGAAGTGACTTTCCTTTTCTACTGATATCACTTAAGCCGTATGAATTTTACTAAATAAATTAAGCCATCATGCTGTTTATGAGTGAGAAAGGGAAATTATACAAATGGTACTTTGTGTTTTGGAACAAAATAGTATAGTTGGAATCAATTGTTTTGGTATGCTTTCTCTAAGCACATACCATAACGTTAACATATTAGGTCAGTGTGTAGCACATCTTTTGTTGCTATTCTATCGCAATGTGCTTTCAGCTGCCTCTGAAAGTGGTTGAAACATTGTCCACTTATGATCAGATAAAAGTTAGGAACTTCTTATGGACTGAACTTGAACGTTCAAAAGTTTTAATGTAATGAAAAAATTTAAGATTTTATCAAACATGTGCGTGTTCTATGTTTCTATGCTTGCCAGAGTATTAGCTTAGCGACATGCTAACATAAAACCCTGCTGGAATAAATTGCGAGTTGTGACTGTGAGTGGCTTGCTGAAATGTTGCCCAAATCAATGACAATCACTTAAGAGGTTACATTTTATGATGTTGCATTAGAAATCGGCTCACTTGGTTTTGGAACAAAGCGTTTGAAGAGTAGTTTTAGGCAAAAGCTACAGGATGTTTGACACATGCTGTATCATCGTCTGACTGTAAAAAGGCTGATACAGGTATTAGTCACTTATCAGATGATATCTTTTCCAAAGTGGCTTACGGTATACTGACTTTTACAGTACTTTCTTGGGTAATCATGTGGTGAATGACCCAATTATGATACAAGAGTACAGTAATTTGTCTGGTTATGAATCACCCGTCTGTGATTGGGACCTATATGATCCTTAGTGGTCCGACTCTTACCTGCTGCTGATTGTCAAGAATTTAATGTCAATAAAACCTAAAATGAACCTTTTCTCTTGGCTTTGTTTGTCTTTGGTAAAGTTCATACAGCATATTCTCTGGAGCTGCTGTGATATTTTGAGAGCTTGCTCTCTCTCTCTCTGTCTCACCCACTACAGTACCTAATATTGATCACCTGTTCAGATGGAGTAGATCCAATCTGGCTCCAGAGATGAAGGAGGCATTGTGCAGACTCAAAAATAACACTTTAACAAAAAAGAAAGAGATTTAGGGCAACATATCTTCCAGGGCAAAGCAGCACCTCTCATGTTATTAAAGGATTGCAAGTGTGGGTCAGTCTTTTTGGAAGTTCCCTGCGTTTTACCTCAATTCCACATCTAGAGGAAGAGTGACTCATGCATTTACACACTGACACAAGGCGTGATGAAGCTGTTTTTGCCATGTGAAGTCTTGATCTGGTTCAGTCTGCCTACATATGGCTGTGTCAGCCTTAACACTGAACAGATGGAGTCAGCAAAGACAGATACTCCACCCTCTCATCCTGCCACACGCCTCCTGAAGACGGGTCTGTACATGTATCCATCGTCTCTCAGGGTAAAGCTGTCAGCTCCTTGAGGTAAATCATGGGTTATCTGTTATCGTGAAGGAGGAGTGCTCCCACACTGCTATCAAAACTGTGACCTTCAGCTCTATGTCCAGGATCAACACACTGGACATAAGCCAGCCTTCAAAGTAATGTTCCTGATTCAATACAAGTTAAGCTCTCACGACAGCATTTATGCCATAATTTTGATTACCACAGAAAATTATACATAAAAAAAAAAAAGAAAAGTCACTGTTGCAGTAATGAAAGTAAATGGGCCCAGCTCGTTTAGTGGTTTAAAAGCAGAAATGTGCAGCCTTAAATTCTTTCATACAAAAATTTTTCACTTTAGCAGAGAGGTTGTCTAAAATATCCTTTTTTTGTGATTTTTCAATGGAAGATCTCTCTGATTTTCTTTTATCTTTATGCGTCATGTTAAAAATTACTGGCTTTTACTGCCTTTACATGGACGTGACATGAATTGAAATATTGGATATAACTTTGTTGTTAAAGTTCAGAAAGAAATGGTATCGTGTAACATACATGTATGGATTTGAAAACAGTGCACATTTTAAAGTTTCTTTTAAAATTAATAATCCTGGTCCTGGATGTTTATTTGTTAATATATATATATATATATATATATATATATATATATATATATATATATATATATATATATATATATATATATATATATATATATATATATAAAACACCAACAACATTACTACTCCATTATTTTGAGTCATTTTAATCAAGAAACACCCCCCCCCCCCTCCCCAATTTGAATCTTTTTCGTTTTTTTTTACTTGGGATTTCACAGAAGATTCACTTCACAGACAACAGACAGTGATTTCCATACAATAATCAACACCAAATACTGAAGTTAATAACTTCTTTTGGCATGAGTTGCTCTGAGGATCTTTTGGTGCTTTTCATATTTTGAACGGAAATGAACTATTATACGACTTGTTGACCAGATCATTGAATCAGTGAGTTGTTCATTTAGATTTCCAGTTTGCTAATTAATCATCAGTGTAATGTGAAAAGTGATTCAACAAGTGCATTAAAAAGAATCTGATTGTTCAATAATCTTGGAGTGGAGTTTGATTTCTTAAGTTCCAAATTATGAGGAAGTTTTAATATTCTGTTATATAATTATATAATATAATTATAAAATGTTCAAGGGGTCATGAAATATTTATTATATAATGAAAAAAAAAAAAAAAAAAAAACAATGCCTAAATGTCATACATTTTCAGTTCACTGAAAAAAAAAAAGAACACCAACTAATGAGTGAGTTTTTATGGCAAGTGCCATTACCGTAAATGTTGTCACTAGATCTTGAACCCGAAAGATTCCTGTAAGGGCGTCTCTGTCACACACTGACACCTCCACATCACACTCTTTTTATCCCTCAGGCTGAGTTTGAGTCACAGCCAGTCTGGCACTGCTCTTATCCTTCTTTAAAACACCCTGAGAGCTGTTCTATACACATGTACGGGCGGGCCGGACTGAGTGCTTCTGTCTTTCCTCTCTGGGGTGCAGTCTAATCCCCTCTGCTCCGTCCATGGTGTGTTGTCAGGCCTGCTAATAAGGAGAGAGCTGTGGCTCTACCGGGCCAGTTTGATTGCGTGGCTGAGCCCATCGAGTGGCCGCCACTGCAGATGCAAGCATTAACATGCGGTCTGAGAGCTGAAGGATAGTGTTTCTACATTAGCTAAAGCCCTCCAGAGCGCCTGCTCTGTTTGTTTGGAATAACGGGGCCTGGCAGAGCACGGGGCCAAAAAGGGGAATTATCCTGCAAACAGAGAAAGGTCATAATCACACACACACACACACACACACAGCTGCAGTATGTTTTCATACACCATTATTTTCCTGCTTGGCTTTACTTATGAAGCCCTGACCCAAAGTGGAGGCATTGTTGGTTAAAAATATGCAATGGTGTTTCGATCCTCACCAAGTCAGCGAAAGGGAGCTAATGCCCTACTTTATGGCAACATTTGAAGAGTTCATGGATTTACGCAGTTGCATAAATGTTTAAATTTTTTTAGCCTACCTTTTATCGTCTGAGTTTCCTCTGCCCTAAACACGAGGTCAGGCTGAAAGAGTACTTTCAGTATTTTTAGTAGTCTGTTGTCCTTATATAACATCCCTTATATAATGTTAAGTTTTAATAGCAAGTTTTATTTGCGGATGTGTGTGTGTTGCTTGTATGCACTGGACTTTTTAGTTTTCCATTTGTGATCATGGTCTTTGGTAATCGATAAGTTATGATGGTAGCAGCTTAATTGTTCTGCGAATTCAATTCAACAAGGTGACACAGGGACTAGTTATGGAAATCAGTAATGATGCATTGTCCCCTAATAATAATAATCATTTTCATGATTGTTATGCACATAAAGCACTCTCTTATTCACCTGAAACTGTTCCCTTTGCTGTAGTTCTTGGTTCACATAGGTGCACTAGGTTTGACGTCAATGATGTCAAATGTAATGGGGCAAACTTGGTGCTCTATATTTGAAATTAATGATATTTCAGAACTGCAGCAAAAAATGTTAAACTTTAAATGTCACTTTGTTCCCCACAAAAAACTATGAATGGTTTTAAAAGACTTCCAATATAGTCACATGTAATAGTCAAAAGAATTGCACTTGGCACAATTTGACAACAGCAACCAATTCTGCCTTCTCCATAAGCCCCTCATGACTTCAGGACTCAAACCCATCATAAAGGTCTTCTGGATGCAGGACAGCTGCCTGGTCTGTTTTAGACTTAATCCACACTTGTTAAGTCCTAAGAAAACACTAATTGTTTTCCTGGAGACAGACGTGTCACTTGTCCTAAACCTTTTATTACGCAGAAGCTTCACTGAACTTTAGCCATGAGATTTAGCCATTCATTCACTTCCCTAAGTGCAGT